>NC_057852.1:17376924-17381924 GCF_015237465.2 Chelonia mydas
GATGTTGTGGCTCTGGGCTCTGTCTCAGAGGGGGTCATTTATTGACTTCTTCTGTCAGAAGTCGATAAGCTGTCATTCAGCCTTCAATAGCCCCGAACAGGTGTCTGCTCCTTTCTGCTGTCAATAGGAAAGTCTCCCAAGATTTGCCCACTGACAGCCCCCAAGTCGCTACTTAGTGCTTCCATGGACAGGTGTTTCTCTCTGTAACCAGACAACAGGTGCTTCCCTGTGTACCCTGCCAAGTGAGAGGGAACCACAGTGGAAAACAAAGCGCATTTGCCAGCGCTGATGACTGTAATTAAGGGCTGTAGAAATCCATATTGCGGAGGGAAGGGGAAAAATAAGCAGGAGAAATTATAGCCAACAAATCATCCTGGGGCACACTGCTTTGAAAGGCGGAGACCGTTCAGCCGCTAATATTTCCTGATGGTTGGGTAGCTGCCCTTTTAAAAGGCCGATCTAACAAAGGGATTTGGGGAGCGGGGGACTTTTCTCTTTTAAAAATGATCAGGACTCAGTGTCGGCGTGTTCCCAGCTTTCTGTGTGTGGCGTCAGAAATCACACTGTCAACAAGACTTTTCCATGGTCCTAGCAAAGCTAATTGTCAGGCCAAGGGTTTACAAAACCAGCGTGTCCGTAACAATGAACTGGAATGGGGGTGGGGGTGGGGCTGCTCGATCCTGCGCCCCTTGGCTTTAAAGGGAGCCGGATCGCTGGGACCAAACCACCTCTGGCTTAAGTCACCCTAGAGACCGTTGTGGCCCCGATCCAGTTCCCACTGAAGTCTATAGGAGCCAATCAGTTGACTTCAGTGGGAGGTATATATAATGAGTGACATCCTGGTCCCAGTCAAGTCGATGGCAAACTTCCCATTGATTTTGGAGCTAGGATTTCACTAATGAGTTTACCTGGGATTAAAAGTGACGGGTTTGAAGTTAGCTGGAGGGCAAGGAAAATATTCTTGTTTCTTTACATGCCGCGTCAAACTGCCTTCTCCAGAGATAACAAACGCGGATCTGGGAAAAGGAAACAGAGTGAAAAAGTTCGGAGACGTGTTCTAACAAATGGGAACGTGTGTGGGGTGTGAATCCAGACATTATCAATATTTGTCAGCCACCAGTTATTTTAATGGACCCAAGAGCACCTTGTAAAATACATCATTCCAGGCCCCCCCCCCCCATAGAAAATAACCCCCTGGCCCTCTCCCAAAGAATCTAGATAGTCATTTACTACTGGGATACTGATACTGATTACTAAAGATTAGTAATCAGGAACCTAGTAATGACTACTTAGAGATATTGATCCAAATCCTCAGCCGGCGGAGATGGGCCCCTGAAGCTAGTGGAACTCTGCTAATTTACACCAGGGGAGAATCTGGCCCCGTGGCTACTTTAAAAGGGGCTGGATGTGTATTCTGGTGACTGTACAGCAAGCTCCTTCCTGGTACACTGCGGGGTGGGGGTGTTGCTACTCCCCTGCTTTAGCGACAGCTCTCTGGCTGGGTGTGCGTGGGCACCGAATGCCTGATGTCTCCTACGGGCCCAGCCCTAATCATTCCCTCTGCTCCCTGAAATACCCACCCCACCAAGGTGCAAGGCACCGGCCGGGGTGGCTGGCTGGCTGGTGGGGGGCCACGGGGAAGCCGTGTGCCTGCATCCCCCCAGGAATCAGTAGGGTGTCTCTAGCCTGGACTTAGCTCTCCCTCCAATGCATTCGCTCCCCCTCTCTTTGTGTCTGAATTCCCCCTCCCCCTGGGTGGGTGCCCTCATGCTGCTGCCAGGGTGGCGGATCCCAGGCATCGGGCTCGACCGGCCGCCCCCCGCCGCTTCTTTCTCCGGTTCCCGTTAGAGGCGGACCCGGATTAAAAAGACCTCCCAGCTCCGGCCGGGCCGAGACACACACAGGGCCACGCGAATTCGGAAACGCGTAGCGTGCTTGTGAATCGCCTATTTGGGGGGTCAGCGGTATTTCTGGGGGGGTGGATCGGGGCATCCTTCACCAGCTGGCGCCGCGATGGGGGCGAACCAGGTCTGGTTTATCCCAGTGAGAAGCAGAAGGTAACTGGTTGGTGTGGATCACCTCCCACGGATGATTTGATTGTGACTTCTGTTCTCAGTGCTAGAGATGGGCCAACAGAATAGGGTTAAACAGAGGCTGGAAAACATTCCGGATGAGGATAATGGCAGTTCATTGATCCAATCGCGGGTAACAGTAAGGGGCTTGTTTTGCAGCTGCTAATAGTCTTTTACGTTTTAAATTTTTCAGGTTGCGGTCTTGAGAAAACTGCCCCTGCGGGTTAATCCTTTTCTCTTTTCAGGAATGCATTTCCAAGGCTACTTTTATATTCCAATGAAGTTGCAATTTGTAGACACTTGTTTAACACAGTTCCGATCTGAGATCAACATTATTACCTTTCGGGGGATCTATAGAATAATCTCTGGAAGAATTGAATTGCATTCTTAGTCTTCATTTCAAAGCAATTAAAATGTTTAAATCAAAGTAAAATTGGAAAGTGTGACTAGGAAATGTACAAATGCTTTCTTCTTAAAGATACATTGTGACTAACTCCAGTTCTGAACTTCTCAAGCCGTGATGATGCAGAAATGGACACGTTTTAACTCTGATCTCTCTACAGGAATTTGAGATATAAGATGTGGGCTTTAAAAATGTCAGAGCTTCTATTTTAACAGGAAAATTGGTGATTGTCTGTGTCATTGTATTGATACATGGAAAGTGTAATATAAGGAGTATATATGCACGTAATGACATTTTGTAGGTGAAGAATAGGCCATTTACAGACTTCTTTTGTATGTATTTCATTTATTTTAGGCTGCTGTTGTTTGGAGGTTTAACAGTAATTTTGCCACCACTTACAAGCACAAAAGTTGTGTTATCAAAAATTAACACGGCGCTGGAAAATCACCTTCCAGCGCTCTATGCCTGATCTGACTTTTCAAAAGGAACTTCTGTTCTTTGGACCAGATTTATTGTTGCAAAATGGGATTCAAAAGTGTCCATTCAGAAATGGGTCTGATTAATTTACGACTGCATCGTATGCACATCCAGCTTGTTTACTTTTTTTAAGAGCAGACCACGCAGGGAATGAATTTAGTTTGCATTGACGTATGTGGCATGTGAACTGTGGGAATGAAAGTGTTTGGGTTTCCCTTTGCCCTTCCCAAGGGGAAATAAGACTTTGCAAAACTTTGGCGTTTCTATTTTGTCGCTGCTAAGTGGTATCCCTGGAGGGTGGCACTCTGGGCCCCATTAAAACCGAAGGTAAAGATCCCATTGGCTCCTAGATCAGGTCCTATATGGGATTTGGGGGCTGGGAGGGGTTGTGGAACTAATCCAAGCTACCGTCTCCTGGCTTGTGACTCCCGGTGTGTCTGTAAGTAGGAGCTCCCAAGACAGACAACGCTAACTTTGGTCAATGGGCCCCATCTCGCAGTCCTCAGTCGGGTAGTTGGCCAGGGCTTGCAGAACGGGCAGCAAGATACGGAGGACTTGATCTTGCAGTCCTTACTCAGGCAAAACTCCCGCTGCAGTCGATGGGAGACTGGCCTGGGTCAAGATTTCGGATCGGGCCCTCTGGGACTAATTCAGTTGTATCAACTTCATTAGCTGATTTAGAATCAGGGAGGTGGGACTAGAAGAAACTCAACGACTCTGCCTTACAAAACCGCTGGTCCCGGCCCTTCCCCAGGCGATGGCCCTCGATGCCAATTAATAAACACACCTGAAGCAACCCTTGGCGGGGGGTGAGGGGCGGCGGTGGTTACACTTTCCTGAATCGACTGCACAAAAATCCCTTTCAAACGCTGCATAAACAACAGACACGAGAACACTCCTCCCGGGGGCATACTTGCATCGCAAGGAGCTTCGTGTTTATTTTATTTGCAGGAGCGTCTCTGAGCCGCTTGAAGCCGTAATATTCAGACCATACCTGTTGTTCAGAAGGACACAAAATCTGAAACAGACTGCAGTGGAAAAACGCAGACTTTTACTCGGGCGGTAATTTTATAGAGGGGTGTGTGTGTTACGTATGTAGGCATATGTATCGTGTTTGTACATATACACACATTATACATACATATCTGTATATATTATATATACATACACCATACATACATGCATGTATATTTTGTTTTAATCTATCTATACATCATATGAAATAATTTATGGATGTCCGTATACACATACACACATACACACCTCATGCATCTGGACATATTACTACATATATGTGTGTGTGTGTATTATATATATATATAATTCATATGGAATAATTTATGCCTGAACTCCTATACCACGCGACGTTCCTCACACCAGACTCTCACGAAGGTTGGGATCCTGCATTATTTCACACTGAAATAAATACCCACTGATAGCCGTGAGTGCAGGACTGGGTTTCTCTTTTTCTCTATCTACACACACACACACACACACACACACACACACACACACACACACACACACACACACACACACACACACACCGCTTTCCGATAGCAGCTTTGGCGCTTTGCAAGTACAGTGATGTCTTTTTATAACTTGGTTTACGCCAAGCACTCTGCCAACAGGAGCATTTCAGATCTAGAACATCGGTATGTCCTTTATACGCTTTTCTTTACTGAAATAGGAAGCTTTAAAGCCGTGCTCAATAATGCATAAGGCCGTATCCGAGTATCCTCCACGGCTTATGTGCCTTGGCGTTCCCGGGCAAGAGCATGCCCTTTACACGAGCGTGCCAGAGGAATAATGGCTCAGAAGTACGGCCTCAGACTTTCAGCATGTTTCCAGGCAGAGCCATTCCCAGCATGCCAGGAAGGTATATTTCTCCGGTGAATGACAGGCGGGCGTTGCGTACAGAGAACCGCGCTATTCTCAGGTTTCTTAAGGTTGAACCCAGTGTGCGCATTGCCATTCATCACGGCAGTGTGGTCCCCGGAACGGCAGAGCCGCAGGGGGAGACAGCTCCCACGTGCCTGCTGCAAAGG